>NC_036860.1:5514980-5556920 GCF_002910315.2 Salvelinus sp. IW2-2015
TATTCTGCTAGGCTACCTGCAACTACCTGCTAGGTCCTTTTTCCTGCAACTACCTCTAGGCTACTGCCATACCTACCTTTCTAGGCTACTTGCATACTACTCTCAGCTACCTGCATCTACCTCTAGGCTACCTGCAACTACCGCTAGCTACTGCTAACTACGTAGGCTTCTGCCAACTACCGCTAGGCTACTTGCCAACTACCTGCTAGGCCTTACCTGGCCAACTGTACCGCTAGTCTCTTCTGCACTACTACCGCTACCTGCCAACTACCCTACTAGGCTTGCCAACTACCTCTAGGCTACCTGCCAACTACTCTGCTACTGCCAACTACCTAGGCTACTCTGCCAACTACCTCTATAGGCTACCTGCCAAACTACCGCTAGGCTACCTGCCAACTACCTGCTTTACCTGCCAACTACCTCTAGGCTACCTGTCAACTACCTCTAGGCTACCTCTGCCCCAACTACCTCTAGGCTACTGCCAACTATACCTCTAAGGTCTACCTGCCAACTACCGCTAGGCTACTGCCAACTACCTCTAGGCTACCTGCCAACTACTCTAGGCTACCTCCAACTACCTCTAGGCTACCTTTGCCATATACCGCTAAGGCTTCTCTGCCAACTACCCTAGGCTACCTGCCAACTACCTCTAGGCTACTGCCAACTACCGCTACTGCCAACTACCTCTAGGTCCTGCCAACACTCCGCACCTGCACTACCATCTAGCTGCAACCTCGCTCCACGACTACCGCTACCTGCCATACTGCTAGGCTACTGCCCCTTTACCGCTAGCGGTAGTTGGCAGGAAGCCTAGCGGTAGTTGGCAGGTAGCCTAGAGGTAGTTGGCAGGAAGCCTAGCGGTAGTATGCAGGTAGCCTAGAGGTAGTTGGCAGGTAGCCTAGAGGTAGTTGGCAGAAAGCCTAGCGGTAGTTGGCAGGTAGCCTAGNNNTAGTTGGCAGGAAGCCTAGCGGTAGTTGGCAGGTAGCCTAGCAGTTAAGCGAGTTGGGCCAGTAATCGAAAGGTCGCTGGTTCAAACTCCTGAGCAGATTAGGTGAAAAATCTGTCAATGTGCTCTCGCTCTGGATAACAGTGTGTACATAAATGCAAGATAGTTACAGTGCATCCTAAAGACATGATTGACATTGGGAAAAGAGGGTGGGCTATCAGCTGATTGTTGATGTAAATCTGCTAGTTAGCTAGCTAGCTCAACAATTTACTGCTGAGCTGTATGGAATTGTTTTAAGGAGGTCATACCAAGGATAATTTTGCTATTTGATTTTGAATTTTATCCCCCTTGAAGTATCCCCCCAAAAAACWATTATTTGATTAAACATTTCATTTGGCCTTACGGTAAGCTATATGGAATTGTTTTAAGAAGGTCATTGATTTAGAATTTTAAGACCCTTGAAGTATAGAATTGTTTGGGGGGGAATAAAACATTTTATTTGGCCTTACTGTTATTAACCGATACAAGCTCATTGAATAACAGATTCACTACATGGAACAACTGATAGTCCCTTAAAATATCAAAAGGAAGTTTGTTCTGAAGTGCCTGTCCTATATCTGAGAGATATAAGAATGATTGGGAAACATTTGTTACATTTTTTGACATGTATTTTACCCCTTATGTTTGGTACTAAACAGTCTCCATATCAATACAGTGCATTCAGAAAGTATTCAGACCCCTTGATTTTTTTCCACATTTTGTTACGTTACAGCCTTATTCTAAAATGTTTTATATTGTTTATTTTCCTCATCAACCTACATAATGAATATAATGAATAATAAATATACCCCATAATGACAAAGCAAAAACAGGTTTTTAGAAATTTTTGCAAATGTATTAAAAATCTAAAACTGAAATATCACATTTACATATGTATTCAGACCCTTAACTCAGTATTTGTTGAAGCACCTTTGACAGCGATTATGGCCTCGAGCCTTCTTGGGTAGGATGCTACAAGCTTGGCACACCTGTATTTGGAGAGTTCCTCCCTTCCCTCTCTGCAGATCCTCTCAAGCTCTGTCAGGTTGGATGGGGAGCATCGCAGCACAGCTAATTTCAGGTCTCTCCAGAAATGTTAGATCGGGTTCAAGTCCGGCTCTGGCTGGGCCACTCAAGGACATTCAGAGACTTGTCCCGAAGCCACTCCTACGTCGTCCCAGTCTGAGGTCCTGAGTGCTCTAGAGCAAGTTTTCATCAAGGATCTCTCTGTACTTTGCTCCGTTCATCTGTGCCTCGATCCTGAATAGTCTCCCAGTCACTGCCGCTGAAAAACATCCCAAAAGCATGATGCTGCCACCACCATGCTTCCCCGTAGGGATACTGCCATGTTTCCTCCAGACGTGACGCTTGACATTCAGGCCAAAAAGTTAAATCTTGGTTTCATCATGGTCTGAGAGTCTTTAACTCCAAGCGGGCTGTCATGTGCCTTTTACTGAGGAGTGGCTTCCGTCTGGCTACTGTACCATAAAGGCCTGATTGGTGGAGTGGTGCAGAGATGGTTGTCCTTCTGGAAGGTTCTCCCATCTCCACAGAGAAACTCTGGAGTTCTGTCAGAGTGACCATCGGCTTCTTGGTCACCTCCCTGACCAAGGCCTTTCTCCCCCGATTGCTCAGTTTGGCCGGGCGGCCAGCTCTAGGAAGAGTCTTGGTGGTTCCAAACTTCTTCCAATGTTGGTACCCTTCCCCAAATCTGTTCCCCGACACAATCCTGTCTCGGAGCTCTACGGACAATTCCTTCGACCTCATGGCTTGGTTTTTGCTCTGACATGCATTGTCAACTGTGGGACCTTATATAGACATGTGTGTACCATTCCAAATCATGTCCAATGAATTTAATTTTGCCACAGGTGGACTCCAATCAAGTTGTTGAAACATCTTACGGATGATCAATGGAAACAGGATGCACCTGAGTTCAATTTTGAGTCTCATAGTAAAGGGTCTGAATACTTATGTAAATAAGGAATTTCATTTTTTTTTTTAAATACATTTGCAAAAATGTCTAAAAAACAGTTTCCGCTTTGTCATTATGGGGTATTGTGTGTAGATTGCTGAGGAGTTTTTATGTATTTAATCCATTTTAGATTATGGCTGTAATGTAGCAAATMTGGAAAAGGGGTCTGAATACTCAAGGGGTCTGAATACTTTCCGAAGGCACTGCATGTACTGCCATTCATTTTTTCAACTGGTATTGGGGACCTTCAGAGGAGTCTCGTGAGGCCTTTGGGTGTCCTAGAGCAAAACAACTGATATYTACGTATTTGTGAGAGTCTCACCTTTCCAGAATAGTTTGTTGGCCAAACAGTTCTGACGCTAGACGATTTTGTGAGAAAACASATTTTCGGGATGTCTCGTCGTCTGACCAGCACCGCTCTAGCTCTGTCACCTTTCACCGCAGATGCGGAAGTGCGACATCGTCGATGTGGTGGATTAAGACGCATCCAATGCAACAAATCTGATATCTCTAGTTTAAACTGACAGATGTTTATGCTAATTAGATTTCCACAGGGGGGGCGCGGACATCGACTCTAGGGGGTTCATACTGCATTTGAATAGCAATGGCATAAGTGGTACTTTGTCKTTACACTTCTTGAGATTTCAGAGAGTATTGTTGTTAAGCATTGTTACAATATTCAGAAAGAAACGTCATAAGGTACAATTCAACGTAGGACTCAAGGTTGCCTAGGGAAGCTTTTGTTGGCTGRAAAGAGCTTTTCAATAAAAAGTTAACGTGTCCTATGACACAAGACTTACATGTTGTGGGCAGCTTTGCAGTACATGATGTATTTAGTGAATGGTAAGATGGGCGTCTGTGGGTGGGGGAAAAAAACATTAAAGTACTATCAAAGTGCCCATGGCTTATGAAGTTTTGTGGCAAMGTACAGTAAATCAGCATTCTGAAATGCCTCCTGGGTTATTTCATGGGCAGGTTCCCATAGCAACCAAAGAAGGCTCATTTTCACAGGACACTGATCAGATCCTTGGCTGTGCCCGTGGCCATTAGCACTTTATGCTTCATACTGGATTTATCTGACACTTCAGATTGATTTGGCACCAAGAGCACAGCAATCAGTGAGATGTTCTTCTGACATTCATGTGCTGTGTAATCGAATTAACATGAAGTACCCACTCATTGTCAAAAGCACTGAGATACAGCATATAGGGGTTAAAGAGGAGCCAATCTTTCAGAGTAGGTAGAGGTACTGTATGTACTGTAAATCCTTAATCAGCTCATTTTATTCCAGTACTGTATGGTTGGAATCTGAAGATCTGTGCCTGCTTGTATGCAGTAATATCAAACAGGAAAATAATCACAATACATTTTTTGATTTGGCCAGTGGTTGACATGATACTTCTCACAATTTTAGTTCCAGTCAACGTCAACACACTAACACTAAAATGGATAAGAATAATTAGATAGGGATAAACATTCTCTGTCGATTAGCCAGTTGAGGTACATTACAACTAATGAGACTCAACCTTTCATGTCCAAAATACCATTCAAGCTTTCATCTCATTTGCAGAGATGTCAGATGATTCTGTTCACAGAGACATTTTTTAAAAGCAGGCTGAAAAGGATCCTCATCACAGTCATTGTATAACCCATAGAAAGGTATATTTTGGCTCATGATTGGGGCTATTTTCCAGAACACTGTGGTGGTTAGAGGGAGATCATCTCCCCCATCATGATGAAAGCCCAGGAAGTTGTAGTAGCTGCTTTGATTAGGACAGGCCAATCTCCAAACTACAACAGAACGTCAAATGTTGTACAGTAGTAGTGAGTAGTAGTGAGACAGATAATCGTCTCATAAGAATTCTGTCCTGATATAGTTCTCATTACGTTTCTTTGCATTTTGAATGTAGCTGAACCTGTGTTCTCTGAGGTCAACAGCAGTGTCAGCTCAGATCATGTGATTTCATTTAGGAACTAACCTCACACTCTCACCAAGGAATTGTAAGTGTTAGAAGAAGATACGTGACCACTGAAGCATGGAAAGAGAAACACAACATTTGACACTATTTGGTTAAATTGAAGATGTTAGATTTGCAAAAAACAATCAGATTTCGACAGAAATATGGCTGAGACGCAAGCAAAGTTCAAGGAGAGGGGGTACAAACATGATCAGATTAATATTGCCATTGAGAAAATTCAAAACAAAACGAGACATGACCTTTTTCAAGGGCAGTCTCGCAAAAAGACGCATTCTTGCATTCTAACTACCCGCTATTCAAAGCGCTCTGATCAAATTAAGGGAATCGTTCACAAACATTGGCACATTCTAAAATCCGATGATAGTCTCGGTAATGTGTTTTCGGACCTTCCCTTGGTTGTATTCTCGCGGGGCAGAAATCTCAGAGACCAATTGGTACACTCTGATTTACCACCCCAAGATATTCCTGAACAACGTCTATTTGCGCCCCTACTGGATGGAAATTGCAAGTGTAATGGCTGTGCTCAACGCAATGGCACTTATAAATGCAGATCCTTCAAACATCCACAAACAGGGAAATTGATCCCAATCAAAGGTGTTATTTCGTGCTACACTAAGGCAGTTATTTATCTTACTTGTCCTTGTGGTAAAAATGATGTGGGTAAAACAAAACGTATCTCAGAGCATCGTAGCACCATTAGGTGCAAAAACTTGACTTGCCCAGTTGCGGCTCACTTTTTGGAGGCAGGCCACTCGATTTCGTCTCTACGTTATATTGGCATCGAACATGTCACCCTCCCTAGGAGAGGGGGTGACCTTGATAATTTATTGTTAAAACGAGAGGCTGCCTGGATCTTTAACTTAAAGACCCTTGCTCCCTTCGGTCTCAACGTAGACTTTGATCTGAAGCCATTCTTGTGATTATTGTGACTTTGCCATTGTAATTGTTTGTAAGCTTGTGTAGTCTAAAATGAATCTATGATCGTATGCTATCCATTTGTTTTTTGTATGCTGTTCTTTGTATGCCATTTTAATATTTGAGAATTAACCAATGATATTAGGCCACTTTTGGCCATGATTACAGACACCTGTGTGTCTTTTGACACTATATAAATGAGTCATCCCACAGTGTTTGTGATTATACCCTGATGAAGACCTACACAAAGAGACACACTGCAGCAAGCTTAATTTTGTCTTCAGTCGAAACGTTGGATATTACATTTTTGCATCTGAGCTCCTAGAGTGTGTGGCTCTCCTTTATTTTCAAGTTTTCTACTCCGCTGGCCAGCACCTCCCCTAAATAGGTGTGCGTTTCCTTTTCTTCTAGATTGGTTACATGAACATTGAGTCACAGTAATCATCTGACACCACTGAACATATTATCCTAAATCATTCTGGTAGAGTCTGTAGGCTGTATCACAGCCGTGATTGGGAGTCCCATAGGGCAGCACACAATTGGCCCAGCGTCGTCCGGGTTTGGTCGGTGTAGGCCGTCATTGTAAATAAAAAATTGTTCTTAACTGACTTGCCTAGTTAAGCAGTTCTCTCCAGATCTGCAAAAAACACTCTGTGAAGAGATTACCTATGCTGTAAATTGTAAGTGGCACTAGGATGAGCTAGCATAGGCAGCGTCTGAAATGACACCCTATCTTTTAAATTGTCCTATTGTCAGGATCCTCTTCCTGGAAATGACTGGACCAAAGCGCAGCGTGGTACGTTTTCATGATATTTTATTTAATCAGAACACTTGAACAAAAATAACAAAGAGAAAAACGAACAGTTCTGTAAGGTAACTAAACTATACTACCCACAAAACACAGGTGGGAAAAGGCTGCCTAAGTGTGATTCCCAATCAGAGACAACGATAGACAGCTGCCTCTGATTGAGAACCACACCCGGCCAAACACAAAGAAATAGAAAACATAGAAATAAAGAAACTAGAATGCCCACCCTAGTCACACCCTGGCCTAACCAAAATAGAGAATAAAAGCCTCTCTATGGCCAGGGCGTGACACCTATGGGAATAGGGTGCAGTTCCAGATTTACTCTCTAGACTTTCAATATACACTACAATTACTGTCTTCACCTTCGATTTAATGTTTTTTGATGTATTTTTCATAATTAAAAAGTAATTGAAAATAGATGTGTTTCTGAGTTGATATGTCAATATTGTTCTACATTTTGTTAGTTTCAATATTTTCCCTCAAAGCTGCAATCCATTGCGGTGAAACTGCCACGTCCGCAGGCGATACAACAACAACAAAGACGTTACTTCAAACAATGAACACTGCTTTTTTCCCTCAGACATCATTGCTCATCATTGCACCAGCGATAGAAAAGCAGAGTATATAGTAAAATTGTAAAATTCCTCTAAGCAAAATCAATAACGAATTCCCCTGGGGCAGCCAGTGGTGCTGTTTCGCCTATTGCGGATCTCAGCTTTAAATCAGGAACAGTCACAATTGGATCAGTCGTGTTTATTCCCTAAATCGGGAATATAGGGATCAGTCCCAGCTTCCAATAAATACACAAATCACATCCTGTCTTTCTCCTAGTTGTCATGGAAACACAAGTATCTGAATTCAGACAGCGTTGTCTGTTGGGTGTTAGATAGAGTTGACTAATTGCTCTGACCTAATACAAAATTCTCTAATATGTCCTTGATGACTCTCCAGCAGACATACAGTAAATCGTCAACCAGTTCTCCTACCCAGATACAACAGTTTGCATAGCTTCAGAGACTGATTTGATTTTTGGTGTGAAAAATCATCAAAGATAAATAAATGTTATTTAAACTGACTGACTTTGATGGGGATTTTTTTTATTATGCTACTTAGATTGAGGCACGGGTGCTTCAATAGACTCTTGAGGATTAATCAAATTGACTGCGTCAGTGATTGTGTCAGTGATTGTGTCAGTGATTGTGTCAGTGATTGTGTCAGTGATTGCACGCTCTACCTAGTGCAGATGATTAAATGGAATATATATTATAATATTATATATTTTGAATATGCTAGCCGATATTACAAAGACAAGGGCAAAGCATACTGTGGTATTCTGTGTGCTGTAAATTGCATATTACTGATTGCGTGTTCTTCCTAAACTGCACATGAATAGCCTATGCTATGATCTCAATGGCAAAGGAGACAGTGATATTCTGTGAGCTGTAATGAAGGTGCATTTTTGTCTGATTTCTCTGACCTAGATGCTCTAAATTTTTTGGCCAGGCTAATGAGAGCGGGCCTTGAACCTCACAATATGCAGTCACAGCTCAATTTATTAATCAGCCCCATTGTCACTTCGCAATGGTGTGTCCATAGCCCCAGGAAGTATTTTGGGGGTGGGGGTGCTACGTTTTWTTTTACCGATGTCTATATCGGTCCGCTGATACAGGACTAGTAAAGGCCCAGTGCACTACTTTTGATGTGGATGTTTTGTTTCTTTGCCCATATCTCTGTACCTTTTGATGGAGACGTTTGAGGYCAGGGTTTTGTTCTTTCTGGATTCCATTAGAATGACAATCGCAGAGAAAGGGACAGGGCAACAATTCCAACTATTGAATCTTGCAAGATAATGTTTGTAATTATACAACTACCTTTTTTGCCAAAGTGGAGATGCTGAAAGAAAGTGGAGATGCGCTACATATCGGCCAGCTAATACTAGTAAAGGCTCGAGAAATTGGCATATAGTATGTCATCTTGTAACCACTTTAGTGGATATCAACATAGTGTGCCTTTAGAGCTCTGGGAGTTATTAAGGAATCGCTTCATGCAAAAAGCAGTGGAGATAATTGGCTTTAAAATATTGATGTCACTGAGATGCCATCTGCTGCACTACCTGATGTTGGCCTTGATTAATAGCCAAGAAGGAGAGCTATTACCTAAAGAAAGCTGGAATTACAGGGTGTACTCTTACAGGGTGTACTCTTACAGGGTGTACTCTTACAGGGTGTACTTTTACAGGGTGTACTCTTACAGGGTGTACTTTTACAGGGTGTACTCTTACAGGGTGTACTCTGGAGGCTTGGTTGGTCTTTGACAGACGAGTTGCAGCTCTCTTTACTTCAAGATGTTGCTACTTCACTGCTTCTACTGGCTTCTGCAGCCAATAAGAACATCCAGGGCCTGCAGCACTACCAATGCTTTTTCTAACAGTCCCAAAGGAAACCTGTTGCTCTGACACCTCCTGGCAGTCTGTCTTTAGACTAAGAGAAACAAGTTGCAGGAAATAATATTGATTCACTTAATTATTCAGACTGTTTTTGTCCAATACTAGAATGCTCCAGCATATATCGGGAATAAGAGCTCAGTATGGGGTTCTCCCTGTGTTTTGCTATGTGTGACTGTGACACATTGTGATGAAACACTAGCACGCCAGCCAGTTCAATCATGATACGAGTCAGTTTTCGACGTCCATCTATATCTGTGGACGTCGGGAGATGATGTAGAAACCGACCACCAGGGGCAGTGAGTGCTGTTACCTTCAAGAAAGTTTTGGTTTTGCTAGGGCGTAAACATCTGCCTCTTGTGCAAAATGTCCGAATCCAGTGATAGAAAGTTGTTTTTGAGTTGTTTTTTTAAGCCTGTCCCAAACCTTAACCATTCGGAGTTCATGCCTAACCATAAGAATTTGGAGTTAATGCCTGAATTTAATCCTAACCTTAAGAATTTGGAGTTAATGCCTGAACTTAATCCTAACCTTAAACATTTGGAGTTAATGCCTGAACTTAATCCTAACCTTAAACATTTGGAGTTAATGCCTGAACTTAATCCTAACCTTAAACATTTGGAGTTAATGCCTGAACTTAATCCTAACCTTAAACATTTGGAGTTAATGCCTAAACTTAACCTTAAACACTTGGAAATTTGACATTTGGAACAACTTCGAAATTTGATGTTTGATAAACATGGATGAACGTCTGATTCTGACGTGAGACTGTGAGAGCTGGTAGAGCATGCAGCATAGTCCCCCTGCAGTGGGGTTGATTAGGATAACAGTACATCCTGTAATTCCAGATGACTTTAGGTAATAGCTCTCCTTCTTGGCTATTAATCAGCTCCACATTACCTGATGACAGACAGGAGAACACAGTAACAAAGCAGAATGGGAAACTCCTGCAATCATTTGACTATAAAYAGCTGTCACAGGTGTTAATACTGTATGATATTTGCTTTTATAAACATTGATGGACACTAATGAATTACATAAGAGAACACAAGGTTCAAAGATATTATGGGGAATTTTTAAATGAATGCAGCCCTTTGAGTACTGTTTCATTGCTTATGAGACATATTTCCCAAAGGCAGTATTTCTAGTAGAAGGCACAATTTAGAACATGAAAGACTGTCAGCGTGCAGTTAAAACCCAGAAAGACACAATATGTCTTCCATCTTGAAAATAAAAT
Source organism: Salvelinus sp. IW2-2015 (assembly GCF_002910315.2). NCBI lineage: Eukaryota > Metazoa > Chordata > Actinopteri > Salmoniformes > Salmonidae > Salvelinus > Salvelinus sp. IW2-2015. The sequence goes on from NC_036860.1 coordinate 5,525,320, forward strand.
GGAGCTGTAAGATAAAATATTTACTGTTTCATTTTGAAATAATTTCCATGGTGAATTTCACTGCAGCCTCTTGAAAGAGCTTGACACAATCACAAACTTGCTTTGTAGACTTCGTACACATTTTTTTTGTGGGGGGGGGGGGGTAATTGAGAGACATGAATAGCTCCCAAAGTCATCCTTTGGTCACAACAGTGTCTGAATTCCTGGATGGTATTCTAAATGCTATATGGCTGCGTTTACACAAGTAGGCCAATTCTGATAATATTTTCACACAAATTTTTCTTTTGACCAATCCGATCAGCTCTAAAAAAGATTGGATGTGAAAAGATCTGATTTGATTGGTCAAAAGTACAATTTGTGGAAAAAATATCATAATTGGGCTGCCTGTGTAAACGCAGCCTATGTGACACTTGGTGGTCTGCATCTGGTTAAAGCTAGTGCATGTTTGAACCCTACACATCACATTTCAGATATCCAATTAGATTGAAGAAATTGAATACATAACAGTTATGTGCTATGCTATGCTATGTGACCTTGCTTGCGATGAATACAGCACAGAAAATAGTGTCTGAAATATTTGACAGCACATAGGCTACTATGAATGCCACTTCCACCCACTTAAAAAAATACCATAGTATACTATGGTATAAATACTATTACTTAACCATTATTTTACCAGGTAAGTTGACTGAGAACAGATTCTCATTTACAGCAGAGAATAGTTACAGGAGATAGGAGTGGGGATGAATGAGCCAATTGTAAGCTGGGGATGATTAGGTGACCATGGTGGTATGAGGGCCAGATGGGCCAGATGGGAATTTAGCCAGGACACCAGGGCTAACACCCCTACTCTTACGATAAGTGCCATGGGATCTTTAGTGACCACAGAGAGTCAGGACACCCGTTTAATGTCCCATCTGAAAGACGACACCCTACACAGGGCAATGCCCCCAATCACTGCCCTGGGGCATTGGGATATTTTTTTACACCAGAGGAAAAGGTGCCTCCTACTGGCCTTCCAACACTGTAGTGCAGTGTTTTTGCAGACTAACGACTGTAGTATAGTATTGTATTTACAGTTAACTATAGTATAAATACTGTAGTAAAATAACTGTAGTATAATGTAATGTTTATTGCGAACTGTAGTAGTATTTGTATCAGTAGTACTGTAGTAGTATTTACTGTAGTGTTTTTGGGGACTGTACTATACTGTAGTGTTTTTGCAAACTGTAGTATATTGTAGTATTTACTGTAGTGTTATTGCGGACATTTCAGGAAACCTACCGGAGGAATACTAAAAGAGCACATTTTCCAAGTTCAGAGCTTCTGCTCTTTTCTAGAAGCTGTAGGGAACACAATATGGCAAATTGTGATATGGGGGAGTGGAATGAGCAGGGCATATGCAAATTAAATAGATACTGTCGTTTTTACTATAGCAGTGTCTTTGCGGACACTACAGTCTTTTTTTTGGCAGATATCTACTGTAGTATTTAGTATATTATTTTTCATTAAGCATGATACTTTTTTCATTATACAACATTCTATAGTAAGTACTACACATGATCGAGAGAAAGTGTACATTCTGTAGTATAGTATTCTACAATATACTAGAGTTTACTATACAATTATATAGTAAGTAATGTAGTATTCTATAGTAAACTGAAGTATTTTTTCATGTGGGCATGATAATATAATTTTGAAGAATTTATTCCATGTGAGTTTCCATGATCAAAACAAGACATAGAGGGTAATGAAAGCAACTGTTTTTCAGATTAATATGAGTTTAATTTGTTTTATTTTTGAGACTGGTAAAAGGTTAACATGATTGTCAAAGACAGGAAATACAACAGGAAATAGAACAGACAGAGAGCCTGGTGTTACCTACTTATGTCAATAGATGTATTGGACGCACAAGAAGGTACAACCCAATAAATACAGATCATTGCATAATTTTTTATGGCCTGTAATAAACCTTCTGCCTATCTAATGTTCGAGAGAACACAAAGGACACTGCAAGTCAGACCTCTTTACAAAATCACAAAACCCCATCCTCGAGGGTTAAGGACACATCCCACTGAGGTTGACAATATTCACAAAGCCCTGTTTGCTGTAAGAAGCTAAAGAAGCCCACGAATTCATCACCAACCCCCTGAAGCCACACTGAACCACAATCGCCCACCCGTCTGAGGCTGCCTACCCGCACTCGATAGGAAAATTATTTTCCAAGGAGCAGCGCTAACCCAGATGTACCTGCAATAAAATATAGCACTACCTTGGGAACGGTTGTCTCATTGGAGACTGAGCATTAAAGTAAGTGTGCAGATCCTTCAAAAAGGAGGTATGAGGATAGGATACATATAATTTGCAGCTTTGTAGTTGATGTGAGAATAGGCCTACATGTTTTCTACTTGCTGTTTTCTATGTTATATTATTTCAGTCACTGAGGGCTTTATGTGCAAGAAAAACAAAACACCCTGCCCACACACGGTTTATTTTTTGATGACTGAGATCTTATCTCAGTTTGAATACCACTGGATTCAAGGTAAATATCCTTTCACTGAATCTTACCATCCACACAGTTAACTAAAGGAACAATTCTGTTACCAGCACTAGCACTACAGACAATGCAGAGAGAAACTTGTTTCAAGGACAGCCAAGAGGTGCTGCTGAATAATGTAGAGAAGGAGTTTTTAACTTTTCTTGCCCAGTGACCCCCACCCAGGTAAATCAGCGACCCAGGGACCCCAATCATTTGTTAGCAAAAAAAAACAAAAAATCATGCCTTGAGTAGAAGTAATCAACATTTTGAAATGAATAGATTTGGTAGACCGTTTAATTATTTTGACCTCCCCACAGTTCATTAGAAGAGGAAATGTAAACTCTAACATGGTCTGTCAGCTAAAACGGTAAAGGTATCTTGCGGCGTAGAAACAATTTTCACAGTTGTAAAGCACATTTTTCTAAAATGTTCCATTGAGCTGAGAGAAAATGTTATAAAGCTAATTTCCAGGAATATACATTTTGCCATGGCTAATGCTGTGTACCTCTGCTCAAACATTAAAACAAAATCAAAGATGGTATTATAAAACAAGATATATAGTTCAATTATTTCCTGCATGCTTTCTATCTGGTTTTGGTCTTTTAAGTTGACACTGAAAGAGCTTTTCATCCCAAAAATGACCACTTAGATGGCCCGCATAAGATGTTCCTATAGAGAAATAAAAGTGAAATTAGCTCCAATGACTGTAATTTCCTCTGTATTTAAAGGGATAGTTTGAGATTTTGCAATAAAGCCCTTTATCTACTTTCCCAGAGTAGGATGATCAGGAACAGCTAGCATGATAACTGTTCCTGTAGACTTCCCAATGTCATTGTATTTTTATTGCGGAACCCCTGCAATACCGCCGCAGGCCCCAGTTTGAAAACCCTTGACGTAGAGCACTGCAAAGCACAAACAAAACAGATTGGAGGGAGATTTCCTGAACATGAAAGGTAAACTAGTAATCAAATGGGTTGTTCTTGGTTAATGTGCAGTAAGAGGAGATATTTTTGTTTGATACCCACTCGCATATTGATTCCTAATAACTGATCTTTTCATGACGCTCAGATATATTTTCAATCACATGCTTCTGGTGTAACAGGTGCAGCTGTCATCCCCCTGAATATGCTTCACATCCCAACTGATAAGGATCTGTGTAGACAGGGTGCATTGGAGGGATGGTTCTTCTGTCACTCTGAGGAATGATACATGTGAGAGGACCTGCATTTTGGTTGTATTTCCCAGAATACATGACTTATTAACAGATGGGTTCACTAGTTCCTCTTATACCATAGACATCACCACACCATAGTTACCCCAATCTACAGTCTACCATTGATTTACACCAATCAGGGCCACACTGTTGACAGGGAACATAACCATCTGAGCACACAACATTGTTTCAATGGAATTTCACTATGTATTGTGATGTGGAATCTACAGGGTAAATACATTGGATTTGCAAAAATTCAAGGGTACATTTTTTACCACAGAATTGTCATCATGATTACCAATTTTCAACAACGGACAAACCTTGTATAAAATATGTTGAATTAGTACCTCTGAAACAGTGTCAGATGTTCAACGTTATATATCCACTATCAGAAAAAAACTATAAGTTCAGCAGCACCTCCTCCTGGAAAGTTGATCATTCTACAGCTATCCATTTGGTCTCGCATCCAGGGTTTTAACTATGGCCAGCTTAGCTTTGATATTTGTGATTGACTACAACCAATGTGCTATTGTGAGAACGATTATTGAGAGATCTCTTAATAACTATTCCAATGGTAGGTTTAACAGAGCAAATGAAATGTAACTATACTTTAGTCATACATCATCAACGATCATCAATTGGCTTAAACAGCATTTGCAAAATCATCAACAGCTAGTTTCAATTCAACCCAGGGTTCAACTAAAAACTTAACAATAAATATAAAGTTTCAAGCTTTGGTTGATTTCAAATGTAATCTTCAAGTTCATCATTTATAATTGATATGTTGGATTCACATCTCCATCTAAACCAAAACTCAAAGTTAAAGAATAGGACTAAATCAAATCAAACTTTAAATGCACTTTAAATAAAGTTTGATTTGATTTAGTCTTATTCTTTAAATGTCGATATTTACAGTGATGTGAAAAAGTAACTGTCCCCTTTCCAATTTGCTCTACATTTGCATATTTCTGATACTGAATGTTATCTGATCTTCAACCAAAACGTTATGTTAGATTAAGGGAACCTGAGTGAACAAATAACACAACAATTACATACTTATTTCATTTATTTCATTTAAAAAAGTTATGCAACACCCAATGCATCTGTGTTAAAAGGTAATTGCCCCCTTACACTCAATAGCTAGTTGTGCCACCATAAGTGGTTTAAAGCACAGTGATAACACATTTACATGATGACAACTAAATAACAAATCGGACAGTTTTTCCAATGGAATTTGGTTGTGCTTTTAGATGGTTGAAAGTGATAACATATTGGGAATTGAACAAACTTCTGGTTGTCTTTTTGAGTGGGTGAATAAAGGTTGAAATCTCATTGATCAACCTCAATCAAATATTACCCACATTCCCATGTTGAAATGATGTGATGTGCCCAGTGGGAAGCTACAGAGTGTGCCTTTATTCTGTTTGCTCAGATGAAACTAGATTCAAATGAGTAATCCTATAACTAATGTCACTTTGTGACAATCGACAATTATGTGCTATTTTCCGGTGTTTGAGGGTGAGGAGGTCTAGCGTAACAGCTAATGGAGCTAAATGAAGGTGACTAAGRACACCATTATGCAAATGAACTTAGTTTGCCAATGAACATGGATGATTTCCGTCAATTCTTTCCGTAATGCTTAGCTTCATTGGTCATGTTTTATCAGTGAAAAATATTACTCAGAATGTATTTACCTTAATAATCTTACATTTATGGCATCAGATGTATTTCAAGGAAATTAATTGTTGTTGAGTGCCACAATCATGCTAGTGACACACTAGCCTGACTCATTCATAACCATAACAACATGAGCAGCACTTCCCCAATCTGTCAAAAAATAGTCAACAAATGAGCCTTCTTTATGGAGAGAAAAAAACACCATTCTTGTGAACGTGCCCAACAACACCCATCCCTTTGTTTTTACACTGCTGCTACTTGCTGTTTATTATCTATGCATAGTGACTTTACCCCTAGCTACATGTCAAAATTACCTCGATTAAAACCTGTTCCCACGCACATTGACTCGGTACCGGTACCCCCTGTATTTAGCCTCATTATTGTTATTTTATTGTGTTACTTTTAAAATATGTTTTACTTTATTTAGTAAATATTTTATTAACTCGGCATTGTTGGTTAAGGGCCTGTAATTAAGCACTTCACGGTGAAGTTTACAGCTGTTGTATTCGGCGCATGCGACAAATACAATTGAGATGTATCTTCTTTGGCCTCCCTCAAAGATTTCACATGCAACATTATGCTGCTCTCTGTTGGACAAAGTATGAATGCATAGTGGTAAATACAGGTTTCATGAATATTCCTTGAGGAACAGGAGCGATTTAACAAAAGGTGTATTCATCACGGAAACCGTTTAAGAACCAAACGGAAGCAAAACAAGAGTTTCTATTGGACAAATTCAGGTAGGTCCCTCCACATTTCGTTCCGTTTAAGAAACGTTTGGCAACAGAATCGGCGTAATGAATGTTCACCAGCACAACACTGAAGTTGCAGTTTGCTGCACTCCTATCTTGCTCATGTTGGTTTTGTCTCAGCTGTATTTGCTGTAAGGAATTATTTCTAGGGGTGGTGCTCAATAACTGCTAAGGTCTTCTTGAAAACAGACATTTCTGATGAAATGTTGACAATAAAAAGACACTTTCTATCCACTTACCTTTCAATTCAACAGCCAAGGTCGATAATGCCTACCCCGAGGGAATTCAAAGCTGGAACTGCATCAAAGGCCCTGATGGATGTGTTGGGGAACAACATAATACACATCAACATCATGGAAATCAACAAGTGTATTTGTGTTCCTTCTATTTACCAAGCACTGCCAATTTAATAGACTAGTCAATAGCATAATAAAACCAACCCTGTATTGTGTATGATGTACCTGTTGGTTTTCAGTTGTCATGATGATGCAGACAAGTGTCTACTTGTTTTGACTAGCTAGTAACATTAGCATTTCATTACATCCGTTATAACATCTGCTAAACTGTGTAATAGACCAATAAACTTTGATTTAAATATGTTGTATTAAATAATGGCCTTCCTTTTTTATTCTTAATTGGCAAAGCTTGGGCTAAGACTGTTCTCTCTAACGCATAGAAATTGAATCGCATTTTAGTTCTGTTCTCCAAACCTCCTTCCTCTCCAGTTATATCATCCTCCTGTATCATCCTACTTGTACATAGAACGTGCTTCAGAAACGAATACATCTTTAAAATAATTTATTCAAGAAACATTGATGCTGAGGTTAAATGTCCATGATCAACATAGAAAATATGTACATAGAGAGCCATCGGTAAAAAGGACAGAAAGCCTGTCTAGAATGATGTGCTGAGTAGAGAGAGCAGTGATACTATTCAATATATCTCTATGAAAGTCCCAGACTGTTCATTAGTTGGGATCAGTGATTCTGGACGTTAGAGTTCTGCTGGAGGGTTCCATCGATGTAGCACAGTTGCTAGTTGATTACTGGTGGTAGCAGCTTGGGCTCAGACACTGGTCTGGGTTTATGATAGGCTGCAGGAAGACTGTTTGGAGGACTCTCTTTCCTACGATAGAAAGTGAGATATTAGTACAGGCAAAAGTCTATTTAATTCAAGACAAAGAATCATTAGTGAGAGGCTTGTCTCACCATTTACGGTAAATATTCAACATGGGGAGAAAAAAAAAATAGGATCATTTAATAGGTCCATCAGATAAAATACACATTAAGTAGTACTTCAAAATTGTGTAATTCATTTTCTCCTTAGCTGATCTTTAAATGCACCCAGTGAGGATGATGAAGGCATATAGGGGACGCCATGGAGGCAATGTACCTAGGTGAGGTCCTGTCCTGTTAGCATGCTACTGACACCTAAGTTTCTGGATACCTGTTGTCTCCGCTGCTGGCGTCTGTACTCTTCTTCACTAGCAGCAAGGGCCTGAGCCAGAGCTAGATCCTCCTGCTCCTGAGGGCTGAGACAGACACAAACACTTCTATGTCACACAGAGGAATGCATCATCATCACACTGCAGAGAGCATGCAGGAGGCACGACACACACACACACACACACACACACACACACACACACACACACACACACACACAGGTCTGAGGAGCAGCAACACACATCATGAGGTGAAGAAACACAACTGTGGGCACAACTGTCCTTCATTTATGAAGTCATCATGGACATCCCACCATGGGCTACATGGTGGAATGTCAAACCTATTAATATTGTGTTTTCCTATAGTAACCAAATAGCCTGCGTTTCAACTAGAGCAAACACATAGCAATAAGAGCTAGTGAAGAGAAACAATAGGTAACAGGGTTGTGTTGATGGCAGCTGGACATGATTACAGCCTATATTATGTGTGGGTGATGCTGGATTATGGGATTTATTGGGGATTGTTTATTACCTGAGTGTTGGCTGTTGGACTGTGCTGCGAGCCGACTCAGCCAAGGACATCTCCAGCGCTCTTTGTAAGGCCTGCTCCTCAGTCTGCAATCACAACATGCAGATAAACACATACAGGATGTTCTTTATTTTCTTCTTGGAATCTCAATGAATAAACTGGAACAGACTTTAGAATCTCAATGAAAAAACAGGAGTAGACTAGAATCTCATTGAATAAACAGGAGCAGACTACAGAATCTGAATGAATGGACTGGAATTATTCAGAGAAGAGAGTTTACAGTAGTTTCAATCAAGCGGTGTAAGTGTTTGGCATACCAGGCCAGCCTGAAAGGATGCCGAAGCAGGTACTACATTCTGTGCTGGAGGGGGCCGCATGGCCGGAGCTGGATTATAAATGGCCTGAGCACTGCTGTGATAGAATCAAAAACAATCATGCTCAGTGGGGTTATAGTCAACAAGTCAACACTTTCTAGAAAGCACAGCAGTAACAGGTAAGAGCAGTTCTGTGAAGGAAAGAAATATCAATTATTTTCCATGTGTAGTATATTTCACTGACAATAAAATCAACCTGTCAATTCGTCCATCCCGTGTGTTTTAGTGAGAATATGCCTCTCATGAATTTAGAGGACAAACTGTGCTTGCCAATATCACTTGTTTATTTATTTAAGCTTCATGTGGTTCTTCAGTGTGGCGTTTCGAAAATCAATACATGAGGATCCTCACCGACTACTCTGGGTCCTAGCATTCCCATTAGTAACGGGCCTAGAACTTCCTCTACTGCTTGAAGTGGAGGCACTGCCAGAGGATGCTCCTTGGGACCGCATGAAAGCAGCGAATCTGAAAGAAATCAAATGTAATTAATCATCATTATACCGCAAAAGCTCACAATGTGCACCACAATCAATAAATGGTATAAGGTGGAGGGAAATAATTACCCAGATTTGGAGACTGGTTTGTCTTCAGGCTTACAGTCATGGTCTAGTGGATGTCGGTGTTTAAGACAATAATTCATGTGGCACTGGTCACATGTCACTCTGATCATTTCTTTCTGCTTGCAGCCTCCTTTCGAGCATTTGTTTGTAAATATCTACCATAAAAAAAAGGTTGGTTAGCTTAGATTAGGCATAGCTACTTCACTTTAACCATGGGCAGTTTGTATAAATGGTCCTGTAGAGAAGCCTATCAACCATACCTTTCTCTTCTTCTGAGCAGGGTCCGACTGGCAATCGCGATCGATGTGCTCCCCAACCTTGATGTCTGGCATTTCCCCTCTCTTGATGGGGATCGGGGTGTTGCACAGAGGACACACGGGGACCTGGATATCCTGGGGACAGAATCAAGCAGAGCCGTATTAAAGCTCTGTTTGGATCAATAGACAACATGCAGACAACTAATAAGGTTGAACAGCATACATTCATTTCTACATACTAACTGCACATTATAGGAACTTTGCTTTAATTCAAACATACGATGCTGCTAAATTATTTAAAATGTACCTTCTTGTAGGATGACATGCATTTGTGATTTGCATAGGTTATGTGGTCTTTACAAAAAATCTCTTCACAGGCATCACATCTCATTGGTAGGAAATCTGTCAGATATAAGAAATATGTCAAGGTGTTTATTCCATGGCAAAGGATGGAGATCATCCATATGAATGTAGATAAATGAAATTCTCACTATCCCTCCTCATTCTGATAATGGGTAGTGCAGCCCATGACAATTGGTTGTGGAGGACTTTGGACTTAAACCACAACTATTTACAGATACCAAAGCCATACTACAAAGGACAGGAAGAGTACACAAACAACAGGCTCTGTATTGGAAGGGTCCCAGAGGCATTGAGGTAGTAAATGGAGCCAGCATTACATAACCAACCACTCACCCAGCTGCTTGCAGGAGTTTTCAGAGCAATGCTCTCCTAGATTTGGAAACTCCATGGCACTATGGTGATACACCCTTCAATTGAAAGATACATAGATAAGCTAAGATCGTGCATAAACAATGTTTGTTTACCTGTGACAGGTTATCTAAATAAAACTAACTTGGTCCGCGTCACTTCGTTTTCTTAAGAACAGTAGATTCAGCATATCAATTTTAGGATATTTAAAAAGTCCCTTTGTTTACGTGCTTCCCTTTCAACTAACGTTAGTTACGCTTATGTAACAGGCTTATTATGGACGTGTACAGTGACTGACAGATACAGTTAGCTAACGTTAGCTACCCATCTAGATGTAGGTAGCTAGGACTTCCTATGATAACGAATGCTGAATCATGCCATCGCTTCTTGCTACCTACTTTTGCCATTTTGACTAACGTTAGCTAACTAGCTAAGTTATTTTGGGGTATCTAGCAGCAGCCTTCCTCTCTGCTAGCAGCAAGCTAGCTAGCTACTTATCATGGCTAATTAGCTAGCTAGTAACTAGGCCAGCTCCTCCCTGTACAATCGCTCGAGGCCATAAATGCAATTACCTAGCAGACCAATGTTAAGCTTAAGCTACCTAACGTTAACTATTGAGTAATTTATGGAATACCATTGATGAGCTTGTTCCTGGTTTACAGGCCAACAACAACTAAATGAAGCTAGTTAGCTTGCTTGCTGATAAGCTAACGTTGTTAGCTAGCATTCTAGACAACTACTGTAACGTTAACATTACGTCGTTACTGGTAGTTAACMAACGTTTAAGTTACTCATTTAACTTTACATTAATTCGAAACGGATAATATTTAGCAGAAATATATTTGGGACGATTGTTCACCATCACGAACGTTAGCTAGTTAGCTAACACTAAACGAATATGGATTGGAGACATCCTTCCTGCCCTGCCCTTGGTTTGGTTGGCTGACTAGCTAGCTAGATACGATAGCTAACAGCAAACCATAGTCAATTGAAAAATACATGCAAAAATAGACGAATATTCTCACTTACCCAGAGACTTGGTTCAACCAGACAGCTATATTTGATTATTCTTTCCCCCTCTTGCTTTGAGATTAACGTTGAACTTTGGAAGCGAGTGGCTAGCAAGCTCTCTTGACAGCCAGCTACATCGAAGCGTCACTGACACTGTTGTTTAAGCCCCTCCTCGCGGTTGTACTAGCTAGGGAGTTCCAGAATGTACCACATGAGGCAGGGGGGCAGCGTTGTTTTGATCAATCACAGTGACACAGCGTTGTTGAGAACTGTCCATGGTGCTGGTTTTTACGAAACGRCTGAGACGTTTTTGGGTTGTCTCAAACCAGCACCACGGACAGCTCAAAATAATGCTGTGTCACTGTGACTAGATATGAAGGTGACTAGCTAGTCTCTCGCCAGACTAGTTAAAGGCCATGTCAGAATGAATCATTTTTTCTGGAATCATGGTAGGTCTATATAACTAGGGTATAACAAATCACACAAAATAAGCAGAATAATACTAGTTTTGATTTTGGATAGTTATCACCTTCCAACTTTTTTTGTGTTTGATATTGTATTTGTTTACTTGCTGAATAACAGAGATGTGTTATTCACAGAGCACATTATCTATGTTTCACAAGTAAATGTGCCCTTTTATTCATCAGCAACAATATAGGCTATAGGTGATGATATAGGTGATTCATTCATGCTGATGAAATGGCACATATGGGCTAGGTACCTTTGTGTACAGTGGAAGCAATTGTGAGTCTAAAGAGAAAAATGTGCAATACTGCAGTCAATGTAATGGCATATCATTGCCAGATGGTGGCAGCAGAGCTCTTTCAGACGTCTATACAGTCTTCAAGATCTGGTTGTTTATGACTGGCCACATTGTGTTTTTGTTTTGTGGCAGTCCCGTTAATAGACTCTCTAATCTCATGTTTCATGCATGCGATAACAGTAGGGTAACTGCAGAGGAAAGTTGTCATTGCAAAGATAAAGTTACAATATATATGTACAGAAAGTGTCACTGGGTGAGTTAGTGAGGTTGGGAAGTTGTAGACACTTTCGACATGAGTATGAAAAACACAGAGATAGCGATTGTTACTGATTAGGTTACTAGAAACAAAGCCTAACTTAAAGCAGCAACTCCCTGTTGAAGAGGCACTGGAATCCACATGAACACACAGCATAGCAGGACCAACCCCATCATCAAGAGGTCAACTAGCTGCTGGAAATAGTAGTTCTATAGTAGAGTCAACCCACAAAATGGACTATTCTCATTATGCAACAGTACAGTGTTATGATCAGAGGCTGGGAGAAGGGATCACAGAGGCACTCTTCTAGATTCTTCCCCTGTACTGTAGCACCTGGCTCATAAGCTGCTAATTCTGCTGCCAGATGGCATCGCTTGCTGAACACCTGGTTCATCATAGGGATTCCTCTTCCTTTGCTCACCCTATATCTGCTTGAATTAGAAGATGATTGTAATAATTTCAAACCCCCATCCCTTTATTGCCATAGCAATATTTTGGATGACACATTTGACATAGCTTCTGGACAGTTTGTCCTCATGGAGCCAGTCACCTCTGAGTCTCCTTGGTCATACTTTGTTCTGGACAATCTCAGGATGCCACTGTTTCTCAGGTGATAGCTATAGCACAACTAGCCCTGCTACAGTATCCTATAGCCTATTCAATGTAAAACAAATATTTAAAAAATAACTCTCTGTAGTTTCTCTCTACACTCCTGAAAAACAGGAGTCAAAGGTTGCTTTTTCTAGAATGAGACACCACAATGAAACAGGTTCTAAACTGTTACTTAAACCAGTTACTAAACCAGTTACTAAACCATTATTATGAAACCATCACAGTTAAGTAACTTTCTACTAATTTGAGTTTCTCTTTCAAAAAAGTTTCATAATTACATTGGTAAAATATGATCTTAATCAGATGGATGATCCAAACTTCAAATGCATATAATCCGTTGATTCTAAATCCAATCCTTGCAAGTCTCCTCCATTTGATATCTAATCCAGTTTTTAAAAGTTTCAAGGAGGCAAGATACAAGTCATTTGAATATCATTAACCTTCATAACGACTCAAATAGCCCCTTGTGCTTTTCAGGGACAGAATGCCTCTTTTATTCGATAGGTGTGCGTTTAGAAAAACTGAATAACGATTTGGTTGATTTATTTATCCTGCTATAAAAACGCCTGAGCATCCAGACAAATACAAGATTGGTGGTGTTGCTAAATTGGATGGTAATTGCCATCATGACAAATTAGGAGGCAGAAGCCCGCCTTATTTTTTTCTATTATAAGATAGTATTATTCTTGGTTYATAATCCTTTTATGCAAGATTCAATTCCGATAGGCTGCCTACATGGTGATTGTCCCTAATAATCCATGCATCTGAGAGGCCTATTGGCTGGCCATATCTGTATTGTTTTCGATCAAAAACACAATTAAGCATGAACACTGTCTTTAATGTCAAATATTGATCACAATTCGGTTTCATTATTACAACTATATAGAACTTTCCAAGCATGCAGAACATTCTTTGACTTTTTCTCCAACCAATGATAGCAATTCAAATCGACATTTTAAATGCGTAAATACGTTGGGAGCCATTATCATGTCAATATATTATCAAGTTATATGAGCCTGATTTAGTATAGACATGGTCTGTTTAACATTGTGAGATTATTCACAGATTTCATGGTGTGTTAATAGATATATTATAGAATGGATCCCATGCCCACGAGGCTGGCTGGGAAGCAGGCGTGAGGGGACGAACGGTTTATGAATACAAGTCATCACATTTCTGTCTTTTGTTTAACCAGACTTCATCTCAACGAGTTAATGTGCCAGATGAGAAGGCTGCTCGCGGCCTGCAAAGGCGAACAGAGTGCACGTGGAAAAGAGGTGTCAATAAACGTGTGAATGACAATGTGGTAAAACACACACCAACTGAAAAGGAGACGAAGATGAACAGATGGAGAAGAATGGGGAGTTAACGCAATGACAGGGTCAGTGGAGCAGAGAGCAGGCCTAAGAAATACAATTCAATGGGGAGAGGGTTACTGAAATGAAGGATGGGCGTATGAATTAACGATTGTCTTTATTTGAATAAGAAAATAGTAAAACAAACATGACAATTGAAAAAACTAATTCCCAGTTAATTGATTATTTTAGTTCATGGGTGCAGTTAAATATTTAAGTACGCAAAGAGCTACATTGAATAGTTACAATTTGCTATGTCAGTTTGTGTGCTTTTAATCACTTTTGGAAAGGACAAATTGGCCTAACAATGTTATATAGTAGCTTTGTGGTCGAAGCCTTTGTTGAAGACTTAGAATAGCCACGAGTTGGCGCCACAACTCTTTTCGACCCCGCCATATTGTAAACAAATAACGTTTCATGGTTTGTCCGTGGGGTCAAGGTGTAGGCCCACGCCCATGTGCAGAGCAGGTGCAGTTGCTCTGGGATCCTGGGCATGCCTCTCCAACGCTTCGCCACTTTCCATTGATCTAACCTCCGAGTAGCCTATATGGTAAGTAATGACATTGCATTGGCCTCTGATTAATGGATAATGGCCAGTGTAAAGACTGACACTGAAGAGTGAGAAATGGAATTGTCACCATGCACGTTTTGGCCTATTGCTACAACAGTATACTGGTCTTCATCCACGGCAAGGTATCACTTTAATTCATATGCCTAACATGGCCTGCATGCCTAAACCTCTAATCAAAATCAAGAAACGTAATTTTTCATCAATCATTTGGTCTTGATTGTCAGACAATATGCATATTTCATGTGAAAATGATTGAAATGCGGACTTATTAAATGACATGCTACTTTTTAATAGGCTAGTCTTTATAGCAGGAAACCGAGAGATATCCCATTTATTTAAAGAGAGAACTGCACACACAATTCATTAAGCAGGAGGCTTGTAAATTAGCGCTAAGTTAACCTGATTTCTCTTAATTAAAACATCTTTTCTCGTTTACGATGTGGATATAAGTAGATCTCCTGGGTTTCGAATATTCTACAACAGCAGATGGCCGGGGTGCGGAAAATAGTTAACGCTCTCTCTCTCTACCCGATCTGTACAATGCGAGTTACCGACATAGCAGGGGATTAATATCCAGCCGTCTCTTTTATCGAAGAGATATTAACCATTTCAATGCTGACTATTAGCAGTCTCCCTGAGAGGTTCAATTAGACAAATATCAATATCTAATTATGTCATTCCTCTGCCATAAACATGCACGGTATTGTCCACCAAATGTTTGTCTCTGTTTGACGTTTCACTTATAAACTAGCCTATGACACTCTTCCCTTTAGATAAGGATACAAAYAAAATACCCTATTGGTAGGCCCAAGTTTGTATGGGAGCAATGGCTGCGTTTAGACAGACAGTCCAGTTCTGATATTTGATTTATCTAATTGAGCTTTTGATCAATCAGATCAGCTCTGAAAAAAATCTGATGTGAAAAGATCTGATGTGATTGGTCAAAAGACCAATTAGTGGAAAAAAGATCAGAACTGCCTGTGTAAACGCAGCCAATGATACCGCAATGTTTGATTGTATCAAGCAAAGCAATCAAAAATCTTATTAATGTAAAACTAACTTATTATGTCTCCCAATGTATCTATCTCCCTCACTCCATCATTTCAAGTAGGCTACATACATTGCACCCTCCCTCCTACATATAAGGCTARGTATACACACACATACAGTACACACTGTTCATACATACATACATACATACATACATACATACATACATACATACATACATACATACATACATACATACATACATACATACATACATACAACATACACATCAGCACTTACCAGAACATTTAAAAAGGTACCTATTCAAATTTCCTCACATCGGAGCACTTTCGGATTTAAATGGGGTTAGCTGAAGATTTGGAAGACATTTTTTTCCTGTAGTGGTTAATTACTAGATTGAAGTTGAATAATAAGCAATGAGTCAAACTGCACACCCTTCATCTGCGGAGCTGTAATTAACAGGGAAAATGCAGGCGGTGAAAAAAATGCAAATTATTCTGCACAAAGGCTTCTCACAATTGGCGTCAACCATTTCTCAATATATCATTACTATATTTTGAAAATGTTAATCTGTTGGAGCGGATTTCCCGGGGGAGTTGAGTAAATTAGTTCTATTTCCGAACTGCTTCTCTGCGAAGGCACGGGAGCGACAAGCACCTCTGATTTGCTGATTACAATTAGACTCCCAGTTTGGGCTCCTTCAAGCATTGATAATTTTCGCATATTAAGCACGTTTTAGCAAAGGTGATAAGTCAGTTTTAATTGAAATGAAATTATTATTCTAATGGAAGTTTGGTTATTATTATTACGAGGCAGTACTCATTTAAGATTCATTTTATATATAAATGCGGTGAGTAAAAGATTTTGAAGGGCATTAGGGTGTCAGAATTGAATGAGGTAATTTGAAGGGAATTACTTTCTCTTCTATCAGAAATGAAGTGAATTAAAAGTCCAAATCAATCGCTTCACTTCTCCATTCTACTTTGACAGCAGCACAATTACAGATAATTAGATGGAGGAAACTTTAAATTGTGGGAATAAAGAAAGAGAGAGAATTTTCAGGATCAGAGAAAATTTAGAAGCAGAGTTTCTTGCTTAAAAACGAATCAAAGGATTTGGTAGCTTAAATGGAAACCAATGCTTTCTACTGTTTAATTGGAATTGCATCTAGTTCATCGTATAAAATTATCCACAACAATTAATTTAGATTTATTCTATAATTATATCAAAATCGAATAATGTGCAACTTAATTTAGATAGTTAAAATGTACTTGCGTGAAGTTAATTGAGTAATTAAACTCCTCAACTGCTGCCTATTAATTTGCTAGCCTAATTAAAAATGAATTTGATTTTCTGTAATGTTGGTAAAGTAGGCATCAGTGTTAGATGGCTGGTTTGATTAGTTTGTTTTGTTTTGGGGTGTTACATTGAATACTGCTGTTAATAGGGTCAATAATGTCTACTTGCCAACATGCTCATGTCTGCCAGGGGGAAAGTTTGGCGTTGAAGACTGATTTTGTATATTCAGGTGCTGGAACTCCCTGTCACAATCATTACATTGCCTGTCACCTGCAGTTACCAAGAGTGAACACAGGAAAACAAACCTCAGTGGAAGATCAGTGAACACAAAATGTTTTTGTCCTCCACTTCTATAGCCTAAAGATAGTGTGATGCAAGAACAGTACACTTTGACTTGAACACTCTGTCATATGGGCTAGGCTATAATAACTGGCATAAACAGTCAGTTGGCTAGGCTATAATACCAAACAGTCAGTTGGCTATGCTCAAGCTAGAAACTGGCTTTAATGGATCGTTTCAGACAGTGTAAAATCTGTTTTCAGAATAACCTGTCCTGTCATGATATGTTATGACAGTGTTATAGCCCTTATTATGGCGCTTTCACTAGTCTTCTAGCCTATAACAAAGACTTACATAGACCTAGACAGACAGACAGACAGACAGACAGCAGACACGACAGACAGACAGACAGCAGACAGACAGACAGACAGACAGACAGACGCCTACACACACAGACACACAAGTTTGATATGCACTGTGTGCGGTCACAGGCCATGGCGTCATTCTTCACATTTCTAAACATTCTGTGATTTGATGTCATCTGGTTCAACGCTCACAACAAGTATGTATAGAGATTGTGAAGATGATTGTGAAGATGATATGTGACATGTAGCCTACACAAGTAGCATCAGTAGGTCTATAAACCCAGCAAAAAAGAAACGTCCTCTCACTGTCAACTGCGTTTTTTTCAGCAAACTTAACATGTGTAAATATTTGTTGAAATCATAACAAGATTCAACAACTGAGACATAAACTGAACAAGTTTCCACAGACATGTGACTAACAGAAATGGACATAATGTGTCCCTGAACAAAGGGGGGGTCAAAATCTAAAGTAACAGTCAGTATCTGGTGTGGCCACCAGCTGCATGAAGTACTGCAGTGCCATCTCCTCATGGACAGCACCAAGATTGTCCAGTTCAGGCTGTGAGATGTTACCCCACTCTTCCACCAAAAGGCACCTGCAAGTTCCCGGACATTTCTGGGGGAATAGCCCTAGCTCTCACCCTTCGATCCAAAGGTCCCAGACGTGCTCAATGGGATTGAGATCCGGGCTCTTCGGTGGCCATGGCAGAACACTGACATTCCTGTCTTGCAGAAAATCACGCACAGAACGAGCAGTATGGCTGGTGGCATTGTCATGCTGGAGGGTCATGTCAGGATGAGCCTACAGGAAGGGTACAACATGAGGGAGGAGGATGTCTTCCCTGTAACGCACAGCATTGAGATTGCCTGCAATGACAACAAGCTCAGTCCGATGATGCTGTGACACACCGCCCCAGACAATGACAGACCCTCCCCTCCAAATCGATCCCGCTCCAGAGTCCGACTCGGTGTAACGCTCATTCCTTCGACGATAACGTGAATCCGACGCGACTCGTCAGTGAAGAGCACTTTGGTCCAGCGACGGTGGGTTTCTGCCCATAGGCAACGTTGTTTCTGGTGATGTCTGGTGAGGACCTGCCTTACAACAGGCCTACAAGCCCTCAGTCCATCCTCTCTCAGCCTATTGCGGACAGTCTGAGCACCGATGGAGGGATTGTGCGTTCCTGGTGTAACTCGGGCAGTTGTTGTTGCCATCCTGTACCTGTCCCGCAGGTGTGATGTCGGATGTACCGATCCTGTGCAGGTGTTGTTACAAGTGGTCTGCCACTGCGAGGACAATCAGCTGTCCATCCTATCTCCCTGTCTTAGGAGTCTCAAAGTACGGACATTGCAATTTATTGCCCTGGCCACATCTGCAGTCCTCATGCCTCCTTGCAGCATGCCTAAGGCACATTCACGCAGATGAGCAGGGACCCTGGGCATCTTTCTTTTGGTGTTTTTCAGAGTCATTAGACAAGGCCTCTTTAGTGTTCTAAGTTTTCATAACTGTGACCTTAATTGCCTACCGTCTGTAAGCTGTTAGTGTCTTAACGACCGTTCCACAGGTGCATGTTCATTAATTGTTTATGGTTCATTGAATGGGAAACAGTGTTTAAACCCTTTACAATGAAGATCTGTGAAGTTATTTGGATTTTTACGAAATATCTTTGAAAGACAGGGTCCTGAAAAAGGGACGTTTTGTTTTTTTGCTGAGTTTAGATGGTAGGCTAAATAGGCCTATTTGTTTTCTCATCTGCTGCTTTGATGGTCTCCAGCAATTATGATTTGAGATCTTCAAATGTGTGATTTAAGCCAGTTTCTTTCAAATAATCTGAAATAAAAGATAGGCCTTTCATGCCAATGGTTGACCTGCAGGTCAGGGATGGATGTGTATGGAGCTACCTTTTCCATTCGCATGTGGGTTTATCCAAGAAAGTCACTATCAGGTGGTAAAGGCAACAATAGGGTAGACAAATATCACATGAACCAATGTATGTCTACTTGCCATATAGGCTAAGCTACCAGCTCTATAAAACACTCTTATATAAAAAGGGTTCCAAAAGGGTTCTTGAGCTGGCCCCGTAGGAGAACCCTTTTGGTTCCAGGTACCCTTTTCAGTTCCAGGTAAAACCCTTTTGGGTTCCATGTAGAACCCTCTGTGGAAAGGGGTTCTACATGGAACCCAAAAGGGTTTTACCTGGAACTGAAAAGGGTACCTGGAACCATAAGGGTTATACCTGGAACCAAAAATGMTTCTTCAAAGGGCTCTCATATAGAGAAAGCCTATGGGAACAGCCGAGGAACCATTTTAGGTTCTAGACAGCACTTTTTTTTCTAAGAGTCTATTGTTCTGCAGTTTAGGATGCTGACTCTGAGGCACTTTTCTATTATTTTACTGAACCTTTATGTCCTATCGACCAAGGCCAGTTAAATTGTTGATGAAACTCTTGAATTCAAATGAAAAGACAGGCCTGTAGCGGCACTGAATGCAAGCCTTGTTCGTCTTATTATCGGGTTAATTAAAGCTAGGATCTGACAATGTCACCCGGTTGTAGAAAAACGGATTTAAATGCAATGTCTCCCGGGACTAAGTGTCAAGGGCTGCTTTTCACTGAGCCCGTGCGCCTGGATGGGGTTACGATCAGAATTGACAAGAAGCAATTATTGAATTTTAGATGTTCAAAAAATACATGAATGGTTGGAATTATTCATAAAACATCTGTAAAACATGATAAACTTAGTTAAAATACAAAGAGAGGGGCATCTGAGCCAACTCTAACCACATCTTTGTAGGGGAGAGGGATAAAACGGCCAGATCCTGAGACATTTCTAAGGAGTTCATTAAAATGTACACATTGAAATGCAGAGGGGTGCTATTTGGGTTTGAGGTCAAGTGACGAACGGATTATATACTTCCTCATAATAATATTAATTAAACAATTTGCATGCTAATAAGGTAAGAATCATCACGGCTTCTGTTGAGAGATTCGGGTTATTACAACACGCCAATCCGGGTGCCAAGGGTCAGGGAGTGAGTGGGGAGCGAAATTTCACTCAGATTAACATTATGACAGCACCAGACATGGGATAAATAAAGTAGAATTCATTTTCTCTGTAGCCTAAAGAGCAGAGAGACAGAACTACTAGACCTACTTAGACAGGATTGATTCGCTTTATTCACAACACATTTCTTTACATAAGCAAGTGGGGAAGCATGGACTAGTACTATGAAGGTCTCCGGACAAATAGCATAATGTAACAAAAATGAATGGTTCGGAGCTTCCCCACAGTAGACTATGGTCATATAGTTTTGTTAACCTTTTACACAATCATAAATGTCCTCAGTTTTTACCGGAGATTTTTAACTGCGAGAATAAATAACCTCTAGGCATATAAAGGTAAATATAATACAATTATTGAATATATATATATGTATAGAGAGAGAGATAGATAGATATCAGATGACACACTGGTGCTGCACATCTAAAGCTACAGGCTTTATTTGTTTGCCTCATAAAGACAGCATTTACCTGCCTACATGAGTTCAAAACTAGCCTACCAAAAAAACTATAACAATAACTGCAAATCCGTATACACAAGAAGCTACTTTGTAAACCTGGGAAAAATTCTCACACATTTCTAAATGAAGTCTCATTAATTACAGTATAAGTGCTGGGGAATACGGGTTCACATTTCTTCCTAATACCGTTCCTCTTATTAGCAGAAGATTAATTAGTGTGTGATGTAATTAATAACTTAACATCTGCCTTTTTTTCAATCAGCCTATCGACAGCAGGCTGAGGAGTCGATCGCCCCCTTTCATCAACATCCCGTTATATTGCACGCGAATTGGTTGTAGTCTCGAATAAAATTTGACAGCGTTGGATGATACATGTCTTTGTGTAAAATTAGGGTATTTGTAACTCGGCATCGATTAATAGAGAGAGTAAACATTTAAAACGCCACAACATGTTGACCAAAAACTGTGACTAGCCTCTCCGTCATTTTCGATGTGGGACCGAGCGTTCGAAATTAGTCCATCTCTTTCACCTTTTACTGGGCTTCAATCTGATCACTCTCTCTTGGTGGTCCCCCGTGTAGTTGTGATGTAGTTCTTATCAAAGCCCTCCTGTCTTGTTGTGACAGCTCTGATATTGTTTATTGAGGTGGATGTCAGGTTTAATTAGCAATCGATATGGAAAGCGTTTGCAGACCGCGCCTCTGACGTCATACTCGATTACCGTTTCTCATTGGTCTCAAATTCCCAAAGCCTAGGCTAATTATTGGAAGGTTCATGTTGATAAAGTACAGCTCATCCTTCCCTCCACATCATGTCCCCTCCTCGCTGGRCACACTCACTGCATGCTTTTTAAATTCACACCACCAGCKTCCAGACGTCGTTTCCTTTTGCCTAGGAGATGATGGACAGCAGGATACTGGATCCACCTCATGCCCAGTTCGGAGGCTCTCTCGGCGGGATGGTGGGCTTTCCGTACCATCTAAGCCACCATCATGTTTACGAATTAGCCGGTCATCAACTTCAATCTGCGGCCGCAGTTCCTTTTTCAATAGACGGATTACTTAATGGTTCCTGCACAGCTTCAGTGGTTAATTCAAACCAGCTCTTGTCTGGCTGTGGTATGAATGGAGATAACCAGCAGTACAAGCTGACAGGTAAGCAAAACGAAATACAATACTTATTAAAAGGTTGGCTGTAGATCAAAGGACTAAACAAAGAACTGAACGTGTCTGTATATCCTGTCCTGTATATCCTCTCCATAAAGCGTTAAAGAGGGAATCCAAATCCTAAGAAACAAAGACGCTTCTTCTGCTTTCAAATGAGGCTATATGCAATTCATTTCAGTGGAGAGCAACATACGAGCTCAGCTCCAAACGTGAAACCCCCTTGTGTTGTGACAGGGTGTGGAAAATCACTATTTCTCTATTGTTAGTAGAATGTTTTACTGTGTTATTGTTATTATTATCAGGATCAATATTGTGTGATTAATAGTCTATTATTACTACTATTTTCTTACCATCGYAAACMGACATAATAGCCRKATTTATTAGACMATATTTMATTKATTTCTTTATAAAGGACCACAGAAAYAARGTWTCCTTGCAAAAAATCATMCAGGCTACTTTTGCGTCTCTCWCACACTCTCTTGTTTTGTATTCTCATGCTAGATTCGTGTGACCCAGACAAGGATAGCCCTGGTTGTAAGAGACGACGAACTCGCACAAATTTCACTGGTTGGCAACTGGAAGAATTAGAAAAGGCTTTTAATGAGAGTCACTATCCGGACGTGTTCATGAGGGAAGCACTGGCTCTGAGATTGGACTTGATAGAATCGAGGGTACAGGTAAATATCAACCATATCCACTTTTTGGCATTCACTGTTGTTGGTTTGTTATGATGTGTAGCCTAATGATTCTTAAACACTGATAGGCTGTTTGAACAAAGGAAAGTAGGCCTATTTATTCTCCATGTCTCTACACAAATATATTACAATGGTCTATTTGAGATATATAGCTGTCCTGTAATTCCTGTCTCTTTGTTGTTTTGTACTGTGACCAACAACTCCACAGGGAGCTCGTGTAATATAGGCACATAAGAGGCCTATTATAGTATGTGCAGTACGATGCCTCAATATATATATATATATATATATATATATATATATATATATATATACAGTACGATGCTTCAAAACTGCAAATGAAAGCAAATAAATTTCACTATTTTAAATAGGAAAACATGATCAAACGTGAATATTTATTTAGATAATACAATATACGATATATTTATAGAGATATAGTCTTCGAAATCAAGGGTGATACGAGCAGCAAACTGAGTATAAAGAGSACCTCTGGTTCAAGGAGAAATACTTTAAATATGGCTAAGCCATGGAATGGTCAGTTCATTTGCTGTACTTGATATTAATATGAATTGTGTAGATTCTGTCGGCAAGGCTATATTACTTGCACTCAAACATACTCAAAATGAATATGTCTACATACATCGACGTACGCACATTCAGTCTTTCCACTTGTATTTTCCTATATAAACCGATAGAACACCCAAGTATACGCATACATTTCTGAACTTGAATATTGATTAATTTTCAAGCCGTACATTTTTATAAAGGACACACCTTTTCCCCCATCTCTCCTCATCAGTCAAATGTCCATGCACGTGGACTTATTATTGTGATCATTTGCACTTCTGATGTCAAAAGCTCATATGAATACTGTGTTATGCACAGAGAAAATGCCKAAAAATTGCAAAAGTGACATGACAAATATAGGACTAAACCAGCGTTTCTCAAACTCGGTCCTCGGGACCCCAAGGGGTGCACGTTTTGTTTTTTGCCTTAGCAATACACAGCTGAAATAATCAACTAATCATCAAGCTTTGATCATTTGAATCAGCTGTGTGGTGTTAGGGCAAAAAACAAAACGTTGACCCCTTGGGGTCCCGAGGACCGAGTTTGGGAAACACTGGTCTGGTCCTATATTTGTCATGTCACTTTAGCCATTTTTAGGCAGTTAGTGTTGGGGGAAATTTGAGTATTTGTAACTATATTAAACCATTTATTATTATGCATTTGATTGGGACACATGGGCCCATCATAAGTGAGATATATGTTTTCATGGAGCATTTTCCAGATCAGACAGACAGCATTTAACTTTTAATTGAATAACGAAGAAGGCATAAGCACACGGAATAATTGTAGGCCTAGTCGAATTGGAAAATAAATATGCTTATTTTTGTCATCGCATCTGGTAATAAATAATTGTAGGCCTACAAGCAAGAGGCATTGCTCTTTGGTTTTGTGTCATTTGGAACCATCTACAAAACATTATTCCAATGGTTCACACAAATATTAGCCTAAATTATTATTAGGCCTATGTATTTTTTAAGAAAGTGTACTTCTTTTTGAACATGCGTAACATGATTTGTTTCTCTAATATGCAGGTCTGGTTCCAAAACCGTAGAGCTAAGTGGAGGAAAAAAGAAAACACAAAGAAGGGTCCAGGGCGACCAGCTCACAACTCCCACCCAACAACATGCAGCGGGGAGCCCATGGACGCGGAAGAGATCGCCAGGCGAGAACTGGAGAGGATGGAGAAGAAGAAGAGGAAGCAGGAGCGAAGACTGTTGAGGTCCCAGAACAAACTTTTGTCAGGGGACCTATTTCACACCCCAGGATCTGACAGTGACAGCGGAGTGTCACAAGTGACCGACAGTGAACAAAATCCACACTGTGACTCTGTAGGCCGAAACCAAACTCAATCGAGCTGTGACCAAACACCACAAACCCTCCAGAACCAAAGACACTTGAACCAAGATGCTGGTGGATCCGAGCTGGACTCGTCCGACAGCAGTCAACAGTCTAGCATGTGCGCCAACAGCAGAGCCTCCACCCTTCAGAAACTGAACCCATTCAGCGTAGAAAGCCTTCTATCCGACTCCAGACCAAGGCGCAAACCGAACATAGATGGATTTTCTGCCTTACCCTCCTCGCGGCCTTTGATAGGGAAAGGACATTTCTTACTCTATCCTATCACCCAGCCGCTTGGATTCATTGTTCCTCAGACTGCTTTGAAGACAACACCACCAGACTCAGATACTGACAACTCCACACAAAGAACCCCAGTGAATGACAGCAGCTTATCTGCCAATACTGGACATAAAAACCACAAGGAGTCCAACAATCTCAACGACGCGACAGCAATCAAAGTGCAGGTCAACTTTACCGGGAAAAATACTAGTTCCCCACAGAACAGCCCAGGTCATGTTACCTTTTCCAGTAGCAACTGTAGTCAGCCTTCAGCCAGTTGTAGTGCAACATATTTCCAAGATGATGATGATTCAAAGTATCTGCCATTAGACAAAAAAGAGCAGTCTGTTAAAGACTACCCAGAGAGTTCCGAGTCTGTGACAACCAACTGTCCACCAGAGACAAAGACAGAGACTCAAGATGTCGGTATGGAATAATAGACCTATAGGTGAGAAAAAATATTGATAGCGTCAACAACACCTTTCATTTGCCCAAAGCTCAATCACGTCTTAGAATATAAACTCTCAATTTACAGATGACATATATAGCCTATTTTCTGATGATGATGGGTTATAACTGTGTGTGTGTGTGTTGCGTGCGTGCGTGTATATGCGCACGTGTGTGTGTGGTGGTGGTGGTAGTAGCACTAGCCCCCCTGTGTAACAAACTGTAAAAATACATAAAAACCACAAAAATCCTCAAAGGCTGTAAAAAGTATTATAATATTTATATATGTAAGGTTTTCATAAATAAATCGATTGTATACAATAAATCCAAACCGTGTGAGARCTTAAATAGCCCGTATAGTGGGTATAGGTAGCGCTTTCTGCTAAAATCTGATGTTGTATTTTGTGTATTGCTTTAACAAATTTATTCATCTATAAGCCTCACTGAAATGAGGTTACGAGCCGGAGGCGAAAGGACCCGCTCGACTCCTGCAGAGTTTTGATATGAAAGTAATTATTTTCCCGGTGGCTACTGCAYGGATTCAGTTTATTTTAGCCCAAAGGGTTATTATACATTACCGATTTCTAGTGATATGAAATCACATAAACTTCCAAGAATAATAGAATTAGCATGAAAGGCTGGGGTGTCAAATTGAAATACGAAAATAATAGCCCCGGCAGCTGGGAGTGTGTTTGTGCATATTGGATAGGAGATGGGAATTCGTGGGGCGGAATTTTCATGAGCTTTTCACTTTGTCAGGGCCCTTGTAGCCGGCTATATTAAGATAGATGTTCGATGATATCCCTCATTGTTCTGTCGCTTACATTGATGTTTCTGTGTTATCAGCCTATTGATCATGCGTCGGCTGTAATAGGACGGGCGAAGCAAACGTGCCTATTTACAATAGCAGAACACATTTGTTCTAATAGGGTTGGCGGTCCCCAGGGATGCTGTGCAGGCTCGGGGACATCTGCGCCATGGCAATATTAGCAATGTRGACCAGATCTYAAGTCGAGGTAAGAAAGGAAAGACCATTCACATCGCATACAGCTTGTTTTACAAGATAGGGCCTATAGGTAAAACGCACGTGAAAATGCCCTCAATAACACGAACATCTAAATCCTAAAAATAGAAAAGATCCYTRCCAGTGTGGTGTAGTTGTCCTTAAATACCCAGAGTTCCTGCTACTCTTTTAGGGTCTTGATTTGCAAATAAATTGAAAATAATCAGAGGGGCAGCTTTACATCTGAGCCGGCGCAAATGAATTTCTGAGCCTGTGTCCCTTTCAAAATATTTACATAATTTTCACCCGGTGACTGCTGTTTGCTCAGAGGAAGCAATGACTTATTGGGTGTGGGTGAAGGGGGGCTTTTGGTATAAGAGACAGGCAAAAGTGTATAGGGAAAGGGAAAATTTAATCTCAACAGAGAGTATATAGGCCTATGGCAGAGACAGAAAGTCAATAAGCTAATGAATAACTTATTATTTGATGAAAACAGATCCAAATACAATGGCCCTTGGAAGTCCTCAACCCAACAAAGATAATACTTCTAACTTTTATTAAATATATATTCCTATACCCGACATAATATTTAAAGACATTATCTTCTTATTCAGCCAGCCACAGCCAGCCCATCTCCCCAATTATTGAGCTTTATTTCTGTCATTGGGTTGCCATTTAGGATAGATCATTTGGAAATTAGAGTTGTCTGGATGTGTCCTTCAATATATATATATTTTTTGTGTGTGTCTTATTTGGAGCGTATGTTGCGTGGTAGGGGTTGTTCATGTTTAATTCATTAGCATACTGAACAGGAGTATCGTGGCTGCACACTGGTGGCCTTAAGGTGAAATTAGCGATTTGCTTAAGTAGTTAAGCTTTTTTTTTTGCCTGAGAGCTGCACGCTGTATGATTCAAGACAAACTATCAATCGATATGGCCCAGGCAGCCCCCAGGAAATGTGTCCTCCATGAATCATACTTTATGAATTCAATTTCTACCCGGAGAAATTTTCAATTTGAACGCCGGATCATTATGGGAGAGTGTAAATTGTTTTTGCTCTATTATGCATCGGACGCCATCATTTTTCTTTCTAATTACGGAGGTGTCAGGTCGGGCTGTCATGCAGGCGCTGATTTTCAATTTAACTGATCATCATGCATTCATTTTCCCATTTGATAAATCTGCTATCTCGACGCCTCTCCATGCCTGGAATGCTAAAAGAGAGACACAGACTGGCAAAGTAATAGGGGCGTATATGCAGCAATAAGTGCAGATCAGGCAGCTAATTTAGCACCTCCTGATATTTCATTTCCATTTTTCATTTTCAACTCTCAAAGGAGCGAAAAGCAGCCCAAAGGCAGAAATCTCGTTCGTATTCAGCATCAGAGAGGAAAAAAAGACTACGAAAAAGCTTGTTTTCAACGACACATCCAAATTGGGATATCAAGCTTAATTAATGCTAATTGAGTTTCTCAATACGTGTTATTTTTATTTAATAGAAACAAATTTACGCAATTAATTATGAGCGTGATATCAAGAACCTCATTTGCAACGTTCTCTTTTCCCTCCCTCGCAGCTTTGAGTAAATGAACTTATTTTGTCATTTGCCATTTTTTTTMATAACTAAGGGGGTGAACCAAATCCCAACCAGGAATTATGCCATTGACATTATTTAAGAATGAAAGACGCACACTTTTTATATTTTTACAACATGCAATGTTCATAGCACACACCAATGCCAAACTATACAACATAATTATACAGATATGTCTACGAATATATTACTTATCCACTTACGTAGTTTTTGTTCAGCATTGCATGGGCRTATTGGTGTTAGAAATGAATGAGTGTAACATCAATTTTTATTCATGAAACAATTCATTAATTGTTGTCTCATCATTTAATTTGTTACAGTCTTAACTATTTGAAGCTGGCCAGTACACATTATTATAGAAAATAACACAAAGAAAATTGTGTTTATTGACCTGCTAATTCGTTGGTTTTGTAGATTATAGGAAAGTTATTAAGTCCTTATACATTTTCCAAGATCATGTTTCCTAACAAGCCTTTAGGATATTTTTGAAGATTCTTTGAGTTTCTAAGTGGTTATTCACGTATTATTGCCAGAGCTTTTCTACAAACGTGTCACTAATAGTATCTGCTTAGCAGGGCTTTGTTTCAGTAGCTCGAAATGAGCATGAATGTAGAAGGACTGTGCCAAATCAATTCAAGATTAGAATGATCAGTCATACATGACAGACATCAAATGACAGATTAGTTTAGCTATTCGATGTGGATCTATAGATAGTCCTACAACATAGCTTAGTATATGCGTATATGACTTGCAGATGTGAGCCTATATCTTCTATCATAATCAAACAGAGCAAATGTACACCAATAATTTTAGGCTACAACAACCCAGAGACAAAACATGGCAAATGATTCAATTTCCACGTGACTCAAAATCAATTTAGGCATTGACCGTAAAACAATGCACATGCCTATGATAATCCTATCCAACGTTTACTTGGCCGAGATAAGAGCGATTAAGTCTGTCGGTCCGTTAATAAGCATGCGATGTAATAAAATCCTAAAAAAGCATGGCGGAGTTGCTCCAGGATAGGAGCCAAATGTCAAGTAGCATTTTAAGCGATTGTGTTAAAGATCCAAGTGCCAGTGTTTCTCTTAGGGTATCACTGGGACAGAAGGAAGTCCCCTTCATTCTCTCATTCAGCCTCACTGAATTAGRTAAACAACGTTGGTAGCCTAAACTAAAATGACATCAATTTGACATCAAGTCATTGGCTACACTGATGAGATTAGTCATCATAGTCGTTCATGAACAATGCACTACTAGCCCATAGCACAAACTACAACATGTCTTATAGAGCATCCAGTACAATCAAAGCGTGACAAGCGAGAAGCCAGCAGTCTTTTTTGTAGCTATTGGCCAAGACAAAAACATAGGTTACTATAAGTAGAATGTTGGCTATACACTCTTAGAAAAAAGGGTTCCAAAATGGTTCTTCGGCTGTCCCCATTGGAGAACCCTTTTTGATTCCAGGTAGAACTCTTGGGTMACATGTAGAACCGTTTGTGGAAAGGGTTTTGGGTTCCARGTAGAACCCTTTGTGGAAAGGGTTTTACGTGGAACCCAAAAGRGTTCTACCTGGAACCAAAAAGGGTTCTTCAAAGGGTTCTCCTATATGGGAACAGCCGAAGAACCATTTTAGGCACCTTTTTTTATTATTAGAGTGTAGAGATGTGTGAAGATGGAAATATTCTATTGAAATGTTAATGTCTGTTGTGTAATAGGCCCACCKATTTGAAGACCTTCTATAACATTTAATTATCTCATCATCTCAACTGTCGCCTGTCGGCTTTATCTGCAAATTCACGCTTGGAAAGTACAGGCAGTGGGGGACTGAATTATACTCTATCCATCTGTCATATCAACCAACTACATCAAACCATGTGGGAAACAATAAAGGCAACCACCTAAAATTATTCAGTTATTGTAAGGTTTGAGGTATYGGCCTAGCTCCAATCTGCTTTCAGCTACGTTCAATATGCCKCAAAATGCTTCCTCTATAGCAACTGCATCTTGTCATATCCGGATGTAGACATCCTGGTTTACATTTGAGGCGTTTACCGTCCATTATTTTGACCTGGAACAAATCAACATCATAAACATGACCCAGAYATGAACACCAACTCCCTTGGTCATTGTGGTTATTAAATATCTAACAGCCTGTGACTGCAGCCCTGCTCTTCTCTGSTAATTATCACCTTGTGAAAAGTGTTTCATTAGCTTTTTTTCATTTAATGAACCAACCACGGAATTCTAGCCAAGTAACTAATAAGGGGTCTTCCTCAAAGTCATGACTAATGACATTTAACATAGGCCTATGTATTATAGATAGACCTATAGCCTGTACAGCTTATCTAGCCACTCTCAGCTCATGTGTAATATGGATGGATGTACTTCCTCAGTGGACCTGTATGTCAACACCCACATGCTTTAAAAAGATCACTCAATCTGTTTCCAAATCCATTCAGCAAAAAAAAAAGAAACCTACATGGAATCAATAAGGTGTTGCCACACAAGGTCTTATTTGCTTTACTCTTTTTGCTCCCAGAAATTATGTCATGGGTTACATGTAATGAATAGAACCTGTCTCTTATACACATCTAGATGTGTATAAGAGACAGCTACTGTATATAGAAAGCATTTTATGTTTTGAAGCTAGGTTATATTCAGACAGCTTACAGGGCTTTCGCTCCCCACTGCCACATGTTTTTCACCTGTGTTGATATGCCACAATGAAGACTAACCACTTTGTGGGGGTTTCTAGAGAACGGTGTAAACAGGCATTTTCCTCTCCCGACTTCCCAGGGAACCTGCGACCCAGAGGTTAATGAAGCGTGAAGTGTGAAAACTTCCTGAGATGGGATGAGTTAAAAAAGTGTCCTCAGATGTTAAGGAAACACTGTCCAAATCTATTTGTCGATGTCAGCTCTTTTCATATGCCTCAAATCAGCCATTTTCAGAAGGTGAACACGCCCCATCTGTAGATCTTGGCACTTTTCAATTTAGAGGGCTCTTGTCTTTTAGTATACTGTCGCAAAGTAAAGTAATATATGTGTGTTGTCATAGAATACCCTATGAGAGATTGAATTGAAAYTTCATTAGTTAATTAATACAGTCAGAGGATGAAAGCGAAATGGGTAAATGTTGTGGTTTATTATAGGACTTCAACTCCATGATCATTTCAACATCTCCCTCTGTTTGAAGGTACGTTTGACATCTAACATTGCATACTGATCATCTCAGAAACTGTATTGCAATCAATAGGATGTAACACTAACACAGTTCACTATTATGAGCTTAATCGCCATATGCTTTGTTGATGATCACCGTACTTCAATAGAGGAATACATTGAGATATCATTTCCAATGACTGAACTACACTGTAATAAAACAATTCTGGGAGCTCGTAAAAATGGA